>NW_026521338.1:0-17863 GCF_021234435.1 Artibeus jamaicensis | reverse complement strand
TTAAACCGTTATGGTAAATTTGGATAGGTAAATATTTCCTAGTCCCAGAATAAGTATTTATTTTATACCATGTACTTGAATGATGCAAGTCTGAGTAGAAGCAGAGATCTGTGGCAATCTGAATTCATTCACCAGGACTTCATCCTTATTCTTTCTGCCAATGGGAACACCTTCTAGAATTGCAGGTGCAAATGCTGCTTCATCCAAGTAAGAACTGTCTTCATCAGCCAGAAGCTCATCACCCAGTACATCCAACTCTGCTTCCAGGTCATCTTCATCTAACTCTGGGGTGCTATAAGTATGACTCAGTGCTTCTTGGATTTCATTTGCATCTTCCATCATATCCTCTAGCTTGTCTAGTAAATCCTCAATCTGGCCAATTTTCACTTGCTTGTAGGCTTTCTTCATTTCCTTTACTCCCAGTTTCATAGCATCAACCATAGTCTTGGTGTCCTTCAGTGACTGGATGGTGTAATTGGCTTGTTCCATGTTAAATGACTGTTGGGTGAGATTATCCTGCTGCTTGTACATCCACTTTTGCTTTAATACCCATGAGGCTTTCTGCTTGACCATATTCTTTGAAGGACCCTCTTTCATCTTCTTGATCTGATCTTTATACTTCACTAGCTCAGCATCTTTGAGCAAGTTGAGAAATCTTGTCAATGCTTTCTGCTCTGCTGTCCACCATGCCAATGCAATCAGTCAGGCTGGGTGGCAGAGCCTTGGGTTTCACTTTCCCAGAGATTTGGTTCATCTTGACTGGCCCCAAAACTTTGTTATTACAGCAGGAAAAGCAGTCACTTTTGGAAAGAGAATGGGGACAGGAAGAAAAGCCCATGGGATACTCTCTGGATGTCCGTGGATTTGCTGTATGGAATTGTAATATTAGTGTTGGGGTCAAGAAGACAGGCTCCCGGGCCAGGAAGCCTGGGTTTCACTCTAGGTTTTGCCAATCGCCAGTTCTGTGACACAGAGAAAAAAGTTTGTAATCCCTCTGTGCCTCAGTTTTCTCTCCTCTAACATGAGTATGTGGTAGAGATAGTAGAACTCTCTGAAGATTTTTAAAACTTTTTTAACTTTTTTTATTGATTATGTCATTACATTTGTTCTATTTCCCCTCCTCCATTCCCCTCCACCCTGTACACCCCTCCCCCACCATTCTCCCCCTTTAGTTCATGAACACGAGCCTCAAGTTCTTTAGATTCTATACTTCCCCTACTATTCTTGCCCTCCCCCATCTATCCTCTATCTACTGTCTATGCTACTTATTTTCTGTACCCTCTCTCCCCCCGACTCCCCTGCTGCCAACCCTCCACGTGATCTTCATCTCTATGGTTCACTCCTGATCTAGCTGTCCTCTTAATTTGCTTTTGTTTTAGGCGTGGTTGTTAATAAGTGTGAGTTTGCTGTCCTTTCACTGTTCATATTTTTTATCTTCTTTTTCTTAGATAAGTCCCTTTAACATTTCATACAGTAAGGGCTTGGTGATGATGACCTCTTTGAATTTGATCTTATCGGAGAAGCACTTTATCTGCCTTTCCATTCTAAATAAAAACTTTGCTGGATAGAGCAATCTTGGTTGTAGGTTTTTGGTTTTCATGACTTGAAATACTTCTTTCCAGCCCCTTCTTGCCTGTAAGGTCTCTTTTGAGAAATCAGCTGACAGTCTGATGGGAACTCCTTTGTAGGTGACTGTACCCTTATCTCTTGCTGCTTCTAGGATTCTCTCTTTCATTTTAATCTTGGGTAATGTAATGATGATGTGCCTTGGTATGTTCCTTCTTGGGTCCAACTTCTCTGGCACTCTCTGAGCTTCCTGGATTTCCTGGAAGTCTATTTCCTTTGCCTGATTGGGGAAGTTCTCCTTTATTATTTGTTCAAATAAGTTTTCCACTCATGGCTGTTCCTCTTCCCCTTCTGGTACCCCTATAATTTGGATGTTAGAGCGTTTAAAGATGTCCTGAAGGTTTCTGAGCCTCTCCTCATTTTTCTGAATTCTTGTGTCTTCATCATTTTCTGTTTGGTCATGTTTTTTCCTCTTTCTGGTCCACTCCTTTGATTTGAGTCTCAGTTTCTTTTCCATTACTATTGGTTTCCTGTGCATTTCTCTTCATTTCAATTAGTTTAGCCTTCATATGTTCCTCTAATTTGTGACTATAATCAACCAGTTCTGTGAGCATCCTGATCACCAGTGTTTTGAAGTGTGCATCTGAAAGTTTGGCTATTTCTTGGTTGCTTAGATTTATGGGCTCTGGGGCTCTGAGTTGTTCTTGAGCCATGTTTTGATCTGTTCGTGCCTGTTAGGTATGAGAAGAGGTGCCTTGGTGTTTACCAGGGCGGGTCCACCCAGGTCGCAGGTTTGTGACGCTGTATGTGGGGGTGGGGTCAGAGAGGGAGCAATGGCGGTCCTCTCCACTACCCCAGTCCACCTCACTGCTGGCCCCCGCCTGCTTATCTGAGCGCAAATGTGCGAGTCTGCCACCCTGCGCCAGTCGCTGGGGCCTGTGAGATCTGTCTCAACACTCACCTCTTCACTGGTTTATCTGCATGCAAATGCACGACCGACTGCAGACAGCCAGCAGCGCCTCTTCCCTGGGTTCTGCCCCGTAGCTCGCCCGCACCTGAGATCTGCACCCCAGGCTGCCTGTGCACCGCCCAGATCTCTTTTGCCCGACTGGCTCCGCTGCTGGTTTCACCCCTCTCACTGGTTTAACTGAGTGGTCCGTTGTTTCTGGACTCAGTATTCTATTTTCTGTGTGGTGTGGTTGTGTTTATTGTTGTTAAAACTTTATTGTTTTTAGATTTGGTTGTGCGAGGATGAAAAGTGTTCCCACCTACGCCTCCATCTTGGCGGAAGTCCCCTCTCTGAAGATTTTATGCACACTTTCTTTCACTGCCAGGTTTCTCTTATAGTAAGAATGAAGCCACTGAATTCCAGTTCTGGTCAGTGAACTTTAGTTGAAAGTGACACGTGTCACTGCTGCTCATATCTACCCTGAAGTGCCTACAGAGCATTCATTTGTTCAGTAAATATCTGATGGGCACCCTCTAGGCATGGATATTGCTTTGAACATATCAGACAAAGTTACTGCTCTTAAGGAGTTTATAGTCCCATGATAGGGAGGCAGAAGAGTACAAGCAAAAAATCAATTAAATGGATAAGAGAATTTCAAATGGTAACAGGTGCCAAGAAGAAAATAAAACGAGGCAATATAACAGTCTGACTGGGTGTGCAGGTGGTGACTAAGGATATCCTCTCTTAGGAAGTGACATTTTGAGACTTTAAGGAGAAGGAGCCAGCCATGCAAAACCATGGGTAAAGTATTCCAGGCAGGAGGTGCACCAAGTACAAAGGAGACTGAACATTTCAAGGAATAAATCAAGGCTGGTGTGGCAGATTACTGAGTGAGGGACATGAGGCTAGGGTCAGAGACAAAGGCAGGAGGTAGACCACAAAGGAGAGTCGTTTTGGCCATAAGGAGTTAGGATTCTGTTTGAAGAGTGATGGGGAGTCCTGAAAGGATTTTAAGAGAAAAGAAACATAATTCAAGATTAAATAAGTAACTAATTCCCTTGGCTACTTAACTTTAAAATAAAATAATATGGAAAAGTAGATGATTCAGAAACACAACGATTGGACTGGTATTTGGGAGAGCTCGCTGGCAGTCCTGTGGAGGAGCACTGTTGAAGGGCACGCTTAGCTGCGGGGCTGCAGCAAGGAGGCTGCTGTGATGGCCTGAGCTTTGATGGTGGCTTGGGCAAGCTTGACACTGGAAGACTGGAGAAGAGGGCAGACATGGGATGGCACTTTGAAATACTATTTGGAGGATTTACTGATGGTTTTGATGGAGGAAATGAAGAAATAGAGGAATTAAGGATGACTTTCTCAAGAAAAATAAAGTATCTAGGAATAAACCTAACCATGGAGGTAAAAGACCTATATGCAGAAAACTACACAACACTGAAGAAAGAAATTGAGGAAGACACAAACAAATGGGAACATACACTGTGTTCATGGATTGAAAGAATTAACATAATCAAAATGTCCATACTACCCAAAGCAATTTACACATTCAATGCAATACCTATTAAAGTACCAATGGCATATTTCACAGACATAGAACAAACACTTCAAAAATTTATATGGAACCATAAATGACCCTAAATAGCTGCTGCAATTTTGAAAAAGAAGAGCAAAGTAGGAGGGATCACAATATCTGATACCAAACTGTATTACAAGGCCACTGTAATCAAAACAGCCTGGTACTGGCATAAAAACAGGCACATGGACCAATGGAACAGAACAGAGATCCCAGAAATAAACCCAAGTCTCTATGGTCAATTAATATTTGACAAAGGGGGCAGCAACATAAAATGGAGTAAAAATAGCCTCTTGAACAAATGGGTTGGATTTGGACTTCTGGCCAAGGTGGAGGCATAAGTGGAAATACTGTACCTCCTCGCACAATCAAATTTAAGGACAACAAAGATTTAGAAACAAAAACACAACCAGAACAGACAGAAAACTGAACTGTACCGAAGTCCGACAACAACAAATGGTTCGTCTAGACCGGTAAGAGGGGCGAGTCGGTGGCCAGTGGAGAGGGTCCTGGAAGGAAGAGGCTGTGGTTAGCAGAACTGGGTGCAGGGAGGTAATGAGAAAAGAAAACCCATTGAGGTGTGCAAGGAGGTTGGCTGACCTTGGACACACATTTGAGCACAGATAAACCAGGCAAAAAAAAAAAGTTCAGTGAGATAGACTGCACAACCCAGGGCCCCAGTGACAGGAAATAAAGCTTAAAAGCATGAATTGAAAACACTTTCGAGGTTTGACGTGCTGAGAGAGGCTCCCAGCCTCACAGGAAAATTTTTTGGAGAGACCTACAGGGTCCTAGATCGTACACAAGCCCACCCACCCGGGAAACAGCACCAGAAGGACCCAATTTGCTTGTGGGAAGCGGCAGAGGGGACCAAAATCTGGGAGAGCAGAATAAGTGCCATTACTCCCATTCTGACCTCACCCCCATATACAGCTCACAACCCAGCAACTGGGTTGCCCCACCCTGGTGAACACCTAAGGCTTCACCTCTGTTTATGGCTCAAACAGAAAAACAGATCAAAGCCCCAGAGCCAATACTTTTAAGCGACCAAGAGATAGCCAACCTATCAGATGCACAGTATAAACCACTGGTGATCAGGATGCTCATAGAACTGGTTGATTTTGGTCACAAATTAGATGAAAAAATGAAGGCTACACTAAGTGAAATGAAGGAAAATGCACAGGGATCCAACAGCGATGGAAAGAAAACTGGGATAACATCAGTGGAGTGGAGCAGAAGGAAGAAAGAAAACAACCAAACAGAAAAGAATGAAGAAACAAGAATTCAAAAATGAGGAGAGGCTTAGGAACCTCCAGGACATCTTTAAACGTTCCAACATCTGAATTATAGGGGTGCCAGAAGAGGAAAAGGAAGAGCAACAAGTGGAAAACTTATTTGAACAAATAATAAAGGAGAACTTCCCTTATTTGGCAAAGGAAATAGACTGCCAGGAAGTCCAGGAAGCTCAGAGAGTCCCAAAGAAGTTAGACCCAAAAAGGAACACACCAAAGCAAATCATAATTACATTATCCAAGATTAAAATGAAGGAGAGAATTCTAGAAGCAGCAAGGGATAAGGGGACAGTCACCTACAAAGGAGTTCCCATCAGACTCTCAGCTGATTTCTCAAAAGAGACATTACAGGCAAGAAGGGGCTGATAAGAAATATCCCAAGTCATGAAATCCAAGTCACCTACATCCAAGATTGCTCTATCCAGCAAAGCTTTCATTTAGAATGGAAGGACAGATAAAGTGCTTCTCCGATAAGATCAAATTCAAGGAGTTCATCATCACCAAGCCCTTATTATATGAAATGTTAAAGAGACTTATCTAAGAAAAAGAAGATAAAAAATATGAACAGTGAAAGGACAGCAAACTCACAGTTATTAACAACCACACCTAAAACAAAAGCAAACTAAGAGGACAGCTAGATCAGGAGCGGAGCCACAGAAATGGAATCACATCGAGGATTACCAACAGGGGAATGGGAGGAGGAGAAGGGGGGAAGGTACAGAGAATAAGTAGCATAGACAGTGGGGAGAAAATAGACAGGGGGAGGGCAAGAGTAGTGTGGGAAAAGTAGAAGCTAAAGAACTTATGACACATGGACATGAACTAAAGTGGGGGGGAATGTAGGGGGAGGGGGTGTGTAGGGTGGAGGGGAATGAAGCAAGGAAAATGGAATAACTGTAATGGCATAATCAAGAAAATATATTTAAAATAATGGTGTTTTGAGAACTGGACAGCTATGTGCAAAAAAACGACACTTGAGCACCAACTTACACCATACACCAAAATAAATTCAAGATGGATAATATATTTAAATATAAGCTGTGACACCATTAAAGTCCTAGAGGAGAACATAGGCAGGAAAATATCAGGTATTTCATGCAGCAACATTTTTACTGATATGTCCCCTAGAGCAAGGGACATAAAGGAAAGAATAAATAAATGGGATCTCATCAAAATAAAAAGCTTCTGCATGGCTAAAGAAAACAGTGTTAAAATAAAAAGAGAATCAACTGTATGAGAGAACATATTTGCCAATGGTACCTCAGACAAGGCTTTAATTTCCAAAACATACAAAGAACTTACACAACTCCACTCTAAGAAGACAAGCAACCCAATTAAAAAGTGGTCAAAGGACTTGAACAGACATTTCTCCAAGGAGGACATACAGAGGATCCAGAGAGACATGAAAAGATGCTCATATCGCTGGTTATCAGAGAGATGCAAATTAAAACCACAATGAGATACCACTTTACACTGGTCAGAATGGCCATAATAAACAAAACAATAAACAATAAGTTTTGAAGAGGTTGTGGAGAAAAAGGGACCCTAGTTCACTGTTGGTGGGATTGCAGACTGGTACAACCACTATGGATAACAGTATGGAATTTTCTAAGAAAACTAAAAATGGATCTGTCTTTTGACCCAGCAATTCCACTGCTAAGATTATATCCTAAGAACCCTTAAACACCAATCCAAAAGAACCTATGCACCCCAATGTTTATTGCAGCACAGTTTACAATAGCCAAGAGTTGGAAGCAACTTAGGTGCCCATCAGTAAATACTATGGTACATTTACACGATGGAATTCTATGCAGCAGAAAGAAAGAAGGAGCTCCTACCCTTCGCAATAGCATGGATGGAACTGGAAAGCATTATGCTGAGTGAAATAAGCCAGGTGGTGAAAGACAAATACCATATGATCTCACCTTTAACAGGAACCTAAACAACAAAACAAACAAGCCAGTGAAATATAACCAAAGACACTGAAATAGGGAACAGGCTGACAGTGACCAGAGGGAGAGGGAAGGAAATTTCAGGGGAAAAGGGGAAGGGTTTACAGGAACAAGTATAGAGGACACATGGACAAAAACTAAGGGGGGGTGGACATGGGAGGGAGGTGGGGAGCACTGGGGGAGTGAGCTGGGGTGGGAGTAAAAGACAGAAAACTGTACTTGAACAGCAATTAAAATAAAATTTTTAAAAAAGGATGACTTTTACACCTTTGGGCTTTGCAGTGACAATATAATAGGTCATATTTTATCTCTGTGGAAGCCTGATGAAGAGGTTTTCTAATGTGTCCAAGGTCACAAAGGCTATAGAAGGCAGGAAAAGTACCTGAGACCTGTTTTTTCCCTCAGGTAGTCTGCTCTGTTCAAGTCTCCCAATAATATTGTACATCTATCCTACCTGCCATACTGCTCCCTCTCTTATTTCTGGCTTCTTCCACCAAAGGAATAGATAGGAGTTGCTCAACTGAGAAACTGGGTACTGGATGGGAGGGACTCCTACTCTCTTTATATTACCTTTTCAATCCTGCCTGCTGTGGGAGGAAAAAAAGTCTTTGGCTCTGGAATTTATGACACTACAAATCTGTAGTATGGTTTTATCTTCGGTCAAGGCATAAGAATTCATCAGTGCTTTCCCAAATCATTGCAGATCCAACATTGCATGGATTTGTATCCTGTGGAGAAGAACCATTTGAAATAATGTTTGAAAGACACTAAAAATGGCCTAGCATATGGAATGTGTGGGAAGTGCTTTTCAAATAGTAGCTGTTATTGTGGTTTTCTTTTTAATTGATTGATTAGAGAGAGAAATACCGATTTGTTGTTTCACTTACTTGTGTATTCATTGATTACTCCTTGTATGTGCCCTGACTGGAGAATGAACCTGTAATATTGGCATATTGGACAATGTTCTGGCCAACAGAACTACCCAGCCAGGACCAACAGTTACTGTTCTTAAACCAGAGATTCCACTGCCGAATGGGCAGAACTGAAATCATTGTTCACCACTTACTAGGTCACACAGATCCTGGAAAAGTTATTGCAATGCTGTGTTTCAGTTTTCTTACTTGAAAATAAGAATAGTAGTACCTATCTCATGGGATTGATAAGAGAATTAAAGGAGATAATACATGTAAACTGCTTAGAACAGCACCAGGCACATCGTAAGAATGTTGTTTTTGTCATTGTTATTATTACTGTTAGAAGAGAAGAGCAATGGGCAGAAAGAAAAAATAATTCTTAAGGACCTCTTGCCTGAAAGAATTCATAAACATAACCATTTATACATATATTATTGCCTCAAGATAAATATTGTTCTTTTCATTATAGAGATGAATTAATTGAGACTCAGGTTTTCCATGACTAAAAAATATTGACTCAAATTTATTGAACGTTGATTATGTTCTAGGCACTGTGACAAACCATCTACATGTATCGAGTCATATAATATACATATGTGGAAGGTACTGATGGGGGACTCAAGAGTTGGAAAATTTTAGTTTAGGTAATAACTAGAGTGTAGTAAGCGCAGTAATAGTATAGTAATCAATGCATGTAAAATGCTATTGTTCCAGGAACTGAAGGTATGACCCACCCTGACTCCAGGAGACCATACACAGTTCCACATTTGTGCCCTAGGGGAACTGCAAGCAATCAAGATGGTGTCTGAGCCATTGAGCTCTAGGGTGAGATGCCCACCACCCAGGACACAGGTAAAAGAATGCTGCAGCTTTTATCTGATCAACTTTTCCCTGAACTCCAAACCCCTTACCTACCCCTTTCTTCTCCTTTTAAAATGTATTAGTTTAAGGTGGGATTTAAGATGATCTGTTAGAGTATATAACCCACCATCTTCTCAGACTGCTGGCCATCTGAATAAAACACCAACAAAAATTCAATCCCTGTCTCTGCTTATTTGTTCTGGCAGTGACAAGCAGCATAAATCCCATCTTTTCTGGTTTTAGTACTATCATTACCGCCATTTCACTAAGGAGAATATTGACATCCAGAGGACCTACTGCCCAATGTCACACAGCCAAGGTATGGCAGAAACAGTCCTTGAATCTAGATCCACTTGGCTTTCAATTGATAGTCATCATGTTTATTCACCAGTTCAGATTGGTCCTGAGGATAATTTCTAACTGAAATAGACCACAGTTCTTTGATAATAATCATTTGTGGTCCAAAATCTATAATCCAAAATGCCTTCCTACACCACCCTAGGAACTCCTGGTAGATATTATCATAAAATAGCATGTGGACTAAAAGAGTCCACATATTAACCTAACACGCTCAGGGGAGTCCTGTGAGGCAGCCTTACAAATTCAGAGACCTAAAGTAACCACAAAGGGTGGCCTGAAATTAATACCTATTCACTAAAAACAGTTCATAGTGGTTAGTCATGTCCTAGGCTGGTATTTTTCTTAAAGAAAGGTCAGTCTTTACCTTAACTGAACCTGTCTGTTGTCTTTTCACACCTACGATAACATACCTTTGTAATTTCAAGGTAACTTCCCTTTTTCTGAACCTCTTGGACACAGCCAACACACCAGAACTGAGACCACAAATCCCCTCATTATTATTGTTATCGAGCTAATTGTTGACTGATAACTATCCTTTACCCACTATGTAAAAAAAGTATGTGTCCATCATTTTACCTTTTATCCAATCCCAGAGGTTTCCCTCCCCTTTGCTTTCTCCGACTTCCCTAATCTATCTCCAGTGGATTTCATGTAACCTCCTTATGCCTCCTCCTTTGATTATAATGTAAAAAATAAGGTGTTAAACTGCCATTCTCCGGAGCATTTCTCAATCCATTGGGATTTTACTTCCCAGCAATTGTCATCAGTTTGACTCAAATAAACTCATCAAAAATTCTCTACAGGTTTGAATGTTCCTTATGTCGATGAGCTTTGGGAGGAAACGTTTTTAATTGAATTCAAGTATATACACTCATGATGCATATACTCAAATGGCAGAGACTAATCAAATAATTCACAACTAGGAATGTAATTACAGAAGTTTCCCTTTAAGTTATGGAGTAGTATCTTCCACAGGACCAACCTTCTGACAGATACCAACTATAAACTCCCAGGGAAAATATTTTAAAACACAAACCAATACCAGAATGTACTATAGAGTAACCAAAAGCTGTCAGGAAATGGATGGTGTCTACCCTTGAAGGAAATGAATGGTATTGGTTGAGTATCCCACTTTTTTAATGGGGAAAATTAAAGAATGAGAGAGCCAGAGAAGGGGATCCCCAAACTCCGTGTATACACTTTGCATAAATTTATGGCTGATTCCTCAACTACACAGAACCCTCTCTGTCTTGGTCTACAAGAACTGAAGAGAGGTTCAGTTTCTGAAAACTGTAGAGGGGACAGAGTGTAGAGTTTGGGTATGGCCACATTAACTGCTTTCTAAAATAAACAAGCAAACAAAGAAACAAACAAAATAACTACCCTTCAGAAGAACAGAACAAAATCTAGAATCTGTGCAGCATATTATAGACATCGTTCAGCATAAAATCCAAAATTACTAGACATGCAAAGAAACATGAAAACATGACCCATTTTCTCTTCTTTTTGATATTTTTAATTATATTTTATTGACTATACTATTACAGTTGTCCTGATTTCCCCCCTTTGCCTTCTTCCATCCAGAACACCCTAGTTCCTCAGGCAATCCTCACACCATTTGTTCATGTCCATGGGTCATGCTTATAAGTTCTTTGGCTTCTCCATTTCCTATGCTGTACTTTACATCCCCATGACTATTGTGTAACTACTATCTGTACTTCTTAATCCCCTCACCTCTTCACCCATTACCCCACACTTCTCCCATCTGGCAACCATCAAAACACTCTCCATATCCATGATTCCATCTCTGTTCTTCTTGTTTGCTTAGTTTGTTTTTTAAATTCAACTGTTGATAGATTTATGTTTTTTTGTCATTTTATTGTTCATAGTTTTGATCTTCTTTTTCTTAAGTTGCTTTAACATTTCATATAATAATGGTTTGGTGATGATGAATTTCTTAAGCTCTTCTTGTCTGGGAAGCACTATTTTTTTAAATATTTTATTTATTTGCTTTTAGAGAGAGGGGAAGGGATGAAGAAAGAGAGGGAGAGAAACATCGATGTGCAAGAGATAATTGATCAGTTGCCTCTCACATGCTCCCAACTGGGGACCTAGCCTGCAACCCAGGCATGTGCCCTGACTTGGAATTAAACTAGAAACCTTTTGGTTCATTGGCCAGTGCTCAATCCTCTTAGCCACACCAGCCAGGGAGTTGTCTAGGGAGCTTTTTATCTGCCCTTCGATTTTGAATGATATCTTTGCTGTAGGCCCCTGCTTTGCATGATTTTGAATATTTCTTGCCAGTCCCTTCTAGCCTGCAGTGTTTCTTTTGAGAAATCAGTTGACAGTCTTATGGGAACTCCTTCCTTGGTAATTATCTGATTTCTCTTGCTGCTTTTAAGATTCTCTCTTTATCTTTATACTCTGGCATTTTAATCATAATGTGATTAGAAGTGGGCTTCTTTGCATCCATCTTGTTTGGGGCTTTCTGTGCTTCCTGGACTTGCATATCTATTTCCTTCACCAAATTAGGGAAGTTTTCTTTCATTATTTTTTCAAATAGATTTCCAATTTCTTGCTCTTTTGCTTCTTCTGGCATCCCTATGATACAAATGTTGGATCACTTGAAGTTGTCCCAGAGGCTGCTTATACTGTCCTCATTTTTTTGGATTATTTTTTTTCTTGTTGTTCTGTGTGGTTGTTTTTTGTTTCCTAATGTTCCAAATCATTGATTTGATTCTTTGCTTTAACCGGTTTACTGTTGTTTCCCTGTAAATTGTTCTTTATTTCAATTAGCATATCCTTCATTTCTAACTGGATCTTTCTAATGCTCTTGAGGTCCTCATTAAGTGGCTTGAGCATCCTTATAACCAGTGTTTTGAACTCTGCCTCTGATAGATTGTTCATCTCCACTTTGTTTAGCTGTTTTTCTGGAGTTTTGATCTGTGCTTTTACTTGGGCCATGTTTCTTTGCCTCCCTGTGTTTGTTTCTATGTATTAGGTAGAGCTGCTTTGACTCTGTGTCTGGATAGTGTGGCCTAATATAGTAGGTGTCCTGTAGGATCCAGTGGCCCAGCCTCCCCTATATTACCCAAGCTGAGGAATAGGTGCACACTTCATGTGGGCTGAATACACCCTCCTCTTATAGTTGAGCCTTGGTTGCTGTTGGCAGGTCAATGGAAGGGATTTACCTAGGCCCATCAGCAGCAAGGATTGGCTGTGACCACTTATTACCACCCTCTGCCCTCCATGAAAGATCAGCTGTTCAGGGGCAGGTGGTGTTGTTCCAACATGGCTGTCCACTGGGTGCACTGGCCCTGGGGTTCCCAGATGATAGAGGCCAAGGTCAGCCACTACTTGTCTTTTGCCTGGGACCACCCTACCTGAACTACAAAGCAGTCTCAGATGACTGCTACTTGTGCTGGACTTAGAGATTCCCAGGCAAAGGCAAGCTATGTATCTAGGCTGGATGCTGCTAGTGCTAGGCCTGGACTTGCTAAGGCTCATGTTCTTTGTTTGATAGGATTTAGGATGTTATGAAGCATAAGCCAAGACCAGCCATTCATATGGATATGCAGCTTGGGTGGGACCATAAGTTGGGTGGGCAGAGGCTCTGGAGATCTCCAAAGTGGGTCAAACAGTGTTAACCAGGTTATTGGAGACTCAGATATGGTACCAGCTTGCCAGCTCTGTGGAGGGAGGGCTCAGCAAGGCAACAATAGCCTCTGCTCACCTTGATCCCAGATACTTCGGTTTCTCCCTGTATCCCACTAGTGTCTTTCAAGCTGCTATCCCAGTGCTGGAGCTCAGAGTCTGAGTAGGTGAGTCTGAGTGTAGGTTCTTTAAGAGGAACTGCTTGCACCTCCAACAGTTTCTTCCATCAACTCAATCCCTGCTAGCTTTTGCAGCCAGAAGTTTTTGGGACTTATCTTCCTGGCACTGGAACCCTGGGCTGGGGGCCTGGTGTGGGGCTGGGGGACTCCTTTCTCCCAAGATATCCCTCCCAAATTTTTATCCACCACATCAGTGAGGGACCAGCTTGTTCCATGTATGCACTCCTCCTACCAGTCTGGATAGATGTAGTTTCTTTAATTCTGTAGTTGTCAGATTTCCATTTAACTCAATTTCTGACGGTTTTGAGTGATGGTTGTTCTACATTTTAGTGTAATTTTGATGTGGTGCGTGAACAGGTGAGCCATGTCTGCCCTGCTTCCATCTTGGCCAGAAGATCCATGACCCATTTTCAAGAGAAGAAGGACATCAATTAAGAAAATTGATGGCACATATATTGAAATTAGCAGACAAGGATTTTAATAACTATGGTACAGCTTTAATAACTATGTTCAAGGACTAAAGTAAAATATGCTCATAGTGAACAAATAAAATCATTGAGCAAAGAAATAGAAATTACTTTTTTGAATTGAGAATCTTTAGTCCTGGCCCAGTGACTCAGTTGATTGGAGCATCGTCTTGTACACCAAAAAGTTGCAGGTTTGCTCCCCAGTCAGTACCTACCTAAGTTTTAGGTTCAATCTCCAGTTGGAGCACATACAGGAGGCAATAAATGTTTCCCTCTCACATTCATCTCTCTCTCTCTCTCAAATAAATAAGCATTTCCTCAGGTGAATACAGGAGACTGTTCGGCATAGCATGGGCCCAGCTACCACTCGGAAAGGCCAGTGGAAAGTGAGGTCTGGTACACGCCCACGGATGGGTTCTCCCGTGAGGAATCACGCCTGCATTGTTCCTAGGCCACTTTGAGACTTGCTTTTTGCTAAAGCTCCCTCACCCTGAATTGAGGGAGAAAACATTTACTGCATATCTTTACAGTGACTTCCTCAAATCTATGCTAAGCCTTCCAAGGATGAGTGTAACCAGTTCACTTTTCCCTTTGCATTCGCAAATATCTTCTTTGATGTGATTAGTAGCATCCTCTCCTTTATTTTCTGTAAAAGGTAAACTATCTAAAGTGAACCTGTGCATAGTAAATGAGAACCGGCCTCAATGTAATGTGCATAGAAAAGCAATACACGCTTGTTGAGGCAAGGATTGGTGCGCTCTCCTCTTGAGAGAGTAGCCATGCCATCCCTTTTCTTCTACAGGACTCAGTAGTCCGTGTGAATTTGCCTTGTCTCACACGTATCGCCATACACCCCATGAGCCAGGGTCCATGTCAGGTGAGGATTAAAAAAAACTGAGAATCTTTAACTAAAAAACCTATTACTTTAAGTAAAAAATTCACTTTAAATCAGTTTGGAGGTCACCTGAAAAAAAGTGCCCCCTGCCAGAGTATGCACTTCTGCTAGGCACAACCTGTACAACTCTGGGTTACAGCACCAATGAGAACAACTGGGTGGACCCAAAAATGAGAAAACTACCAGTGTGAATATTAATCTGTGAATGTCATGTATTTTTATATCATTACTGGTGAGTTTGATGACATCAGGAAAGTAGCTTAAATTCTCTGAGCATCAAAAAAATGAAATCCAGATAAAAAGCTTAATAAAATACCCTTTTCACAAGTCAGTAAGGGCAAGACAAGGAGTTGGGCCTCTTTCTGTTCCTCTCAGTGACCCAACATGACATTCCAGTGACCTATTGAACAGTCCCCAAGTGGGTAGGTGTTGTGGTGGGATTTTATTGTAAATCTTTCAAAAAGGAGCAAATTTAAAAACTCTATCAAAAGCATATGATTCTATTTATTCCACCCCAGATATTTTCTATTCCTAAAAATAGAAAATGTTGCAATCACTTTGATTCTTATCTACTGAATTTTCTCCACAACCTACCTCAGTCTATGTTTTGATTATCTTAATTATTGGCCGCTTCTCTCTTTCCTCTTCCACAATAAACTAGAATGTAAGTTCCAGGAGGGAGGGAACTTTCTTTGCTATGACTGTATTCTCCCTGGGTGAGACAATACCAGTCTTAGGAATCACTCAGCAGTTGTTAAGTGATTGCTAGTTGTTGAACAAATGAATTCAATGCTTTAGTGCCATGTGGTAAAGAGACCAGCTATTATCCACATGCAGTTGAGCTTCGCATGTTTTCCCTTGACATCACTTTTGGTTCCCTGTGCTGGGAATCTTGGGGGAGGAGAGGAGATAAGACTGAGCCTTATTACCTTACTTATCAGGTGTTGCTAGGCCCAAGAAGCTCAATCTTTGGCAGGTGCCATCTCTAGAAGGAAATGGAGAACTTGGAATTCAGATAGTCTGATGCAAATAAGAAGCCCTGTAGTGACAGGGAGCTAACTACCCGCTAAGCAGCCCAGAACACTGGGGGAAAGATGTCGTTTTCAGAAAATTCTGAAAGCGTTCAAGTTGAGATCGGCCTTCACACCATGTACCTGAACTATTCCTAAATCCACCCTGGGAGCCATGCAGAACCAGCCTGCTGTCTGGGTCCTTGGGTGTCCCATCCTGGACTCCTTGGCAAGTAAACGCCCCTGGGCTTTTGCCCTCCCAAGGGACCATGACCAGGCAGGAGGACCAGCTGATGAACCCCAGGATAGTATCCAGCTTCTAGGGTACTGTTGACTGAAATCCTGACCCTCAAGCACAGTCAGGACCACAATGATGGAGTTTCCTGAGGCTGCTGCAGTCCAACCACACTGCTGGGGAGATACAGAAAGGACCAAAGGGACAGTGAGTTATTTTATGGGGATAGCCAGAGGGAGATGCAATGGGATGTGAATTTTAACATAACCTGAGTAGGAAGGGAGAAAATCAACTAAGCTCTCTCCATCTGGCTTTTTTCAAGTACTGCGCGCCGCCCCCCCCCCAGCCCAGGTATCTTTGAAAGGATGCACACAAAAAAATGGCATTATTTACCTCTAGAGAGAAGAACTGATCTGGCCGTGGGAATTTTTTAAAATTTATTTATTTAATTGTTGTTCAAGTACAGTGTTCTGTCTTTTACTCCCATCGCAGCCCACTAGATGCCCATGAACAGTTTTCAGAACGCCTTTGGTATTATATATTTGCAAAGGTAGGTAACATTTACATGATAAAAGGAAACAACAAGGCTCTTTCAGGATAGTGCTGTGTGTACCACGGAAAGCAGGTCTAGCTGCCTGCCAGCTACGAAAGCCAATATATGTCAGCTCTCAAGAGGCAGGTACTGTTGTAAAGGAAAGCGGTTTACTTTTAGGTTCAGGCCACCTGGAATATGGGGAACTGGTGTCTCACAGCCCACCTTCTGGGAAGTTGGGGGACTCATGCCTCAAAGTCCATTTTATGGAAAATGGGGGATTCATGTCACAAAGCCCATCTCCTCCTCTCAGCAGTAGAGACAAAGGGGTTTTTACAAGGAGGGAGAAGGGAACAGGACAAAGAGGTCAAGGGAGGTGGTTGAAAAGTTCTCCACGTGTGGACAAGCACAGTCCATTCCTGTGAGGCAAGTGACCGTCCGGTGTGCGTCATCCCCGCTTCACGTCACCCTGGCTCTGCAGCTGAAGGTCAGCAAATCTGCCAGAGCTGGGATGCCTGAAGGTTGGGGTCTGTATCTTTTGAAGTGAGTTGCTAGGATTCTCGTACAAACATACTGTTTATCCAGAACACAGGTGAAAAATACAAGGCCGGCGGGCTGAATCCAGTGTTGTTTTATCTGGCCTGGCACCTTGTTTCTACCAGGTGGCAGCACTAACCTCTCACTTAACTATTAAGGAGTAGTTAAGTAGTTACATGTATACAGCCCTAAAATTACATTTGGCCCTTGGAAGGCAGCCGTGAGGCTGATGTGGCCTCTGGAGAAAATGAGTTTGACATCCCTGGTCGAGAAGCTGTGTATCAGTCAGAGTCAACACTTACAGAAACAATGTCAAAAGAATGGTGGGGTGGGTTAGAATTCCCCACTGTTACAATTTTTCACTGTTACATCTTTAGGGCCCTTTCTGCTTTACTGGTCTCAGATACCACATTTTGTAATATCATCTATGACACTTGTTGGGGAATCTGAACCTCCCAAACCAATTGCAGAGTTGTGGACTCCTTATTCAGCTCGGGGGGCCCCAAGGTGCTCTTATCCTAGAACCCTCTCCTTTTTAGAGTACCAAGACCCTAGGCGGATATAGGAGATGGAATGATACCCATCAGTGGGTAGAAAAGAATGACAAAAGAAAGTCATGACTCTAACCACAGAACCAGCTCAGACTGACCCTATCCTATTTCTTAAAAGATACCAAGTTAGCCCTGGCTGGTGTATCCCAGTGGATTGAGCACAGACTGCAAACCAAAGGGTTGAGGTTTGATTCCAGTCAGGACACATGCGTGGGTTGCAGGCCAGGTCCCCATGAGGGCTATGTGAGGGGCAACCACACATTGATATTTCTCTCTCTCTCTTTCTCCCTCCCTTCCCCTCTCTAAAAATAAATAAAATATGTT
>NW_026521337.1:0-1157 GCF_021234435.1 Artibeus jamaicensis | reverse complement strand
ATATAATTTTTTCCTAACCATTTGAAAATGAGTTGTAGACATGTTACTCCTTAGCTTTTAAATATTTCAGCATATGCTTTCCAAGATCAAAGGCATTATCTAACATAAAAAGAATAATGATCAAATTCAGGAAATTTAACATTGTGTCAGATTTGGTGTTTGCCAGTCTGCTAAATTTGAAATGGGATCATCTTATA
This sequence comes from Artibeus jamaicensis, assembly GCF_021234435.1. NCBI lineage: Eukaryota > Metazoa > Chordata > Mammalia > Chiroptera > Phyllostomidae > Artibeus > Artibeus jamaicensis. The sequence continues at coordinate 960 of NW_026521337.1, read as the reverse complement.
TGAAAAGTTTTACACTTATAGGAAAGTTGAAAGAATAGTTTAATGAACATCCGTGTGCTCTCGTAAAATCAAAAAATATTTTGCTGTGGTTTGGGGGGCGTTGTTGAGTGTTTTTTTTTGCTAGGTCGTTTAAAAGTTGCAGATACCATGACATCATCCCTTTAGTATACATCTCTTAAAAATAAGGACATTTCTCCCTACCTCACTATGTTACCATTATTACACCGAGGGAAATTAAGTATAATTCCATAACATCGTCTAATATCTGAACCATATTTAAATTTTCCCAGTTGTACCAGGAATGTCTTTCACAGTTTGTATGTGTGTAGAGTCCAGGTGGTAGTCCTGTAGAGTGTCCTACATCACAGATTTGTCTGATTGTTTCTTCACGGTGTGCCCAACTTGTTCTTTTATATGAAATAGTATCTTTTTTTTTTAATTTCTGATTTTTTTTTTACTTTTTTTAAAAATTATTTTTCAAGTACAGTTTTCTTTTACTCCCATCTCAGCCCACTACCCCACCACCCCCGTGTTCCCCACCTCCCTCCCATTTCCACCCCCTTAAATATATACACACCTTAGTTCTTGTCCATGTGTCCTTTATACTGGTTCCTGTAAATCCTTCTCCTTTTCCCCCTGAAATTCCCTCCCTTTCCCCTCTGGTCACTGTCCCCTTGTTCTCTATTTCAGTGTCATTGTTTTTATTTTGCTTGCTTGTTTGTTTTGTTGTTTAGCTTCCTGCTAAAGGTGAGATCATATGGTATTTGTCTTTCAACGCCTGGCTTATTTCACTCAGCATAATGCTTTCCAGTTCCATCCAAGCTGTTGCAAAGGGTAGGAGCTCCTTCTTTCTTTCTGCTGCATAGAATTCCATTGTGTGTGTGTGCCATAATTTTTTGATCCATTCATTTACTGACGGGCACCTAGGTTGCTTCCAGCTCTTGGCTATTGTAAATTGTG
>NW_026521336.1:0-5591 GCF_021234435.1 Artibeus jamaicensis | reverse complement strand
GAAAGAAAAAGGAAAAGAAAGGCACATAGAGAGATGGTGAAGCAGAATAATAATTTTGGTGACAAATGAAACCACCAAAAGCTCTCCCTCTGATTTTCCAAAACAATTGCTACTTCCTAAGAAAAATCCAAGTACAATTGACGGTGGGAAACAAATTAATTGATTTCTTGTCTGATGTACAATCATTTATAATTGGATTGTTATCTTCCAATGCTCTTCAAAAGGTAAATTCCTTTGTCAATTGCATTATAAACAGATCTATAACCATGTCTTTGTATTTTTTGTCATTTGGAGAAAGTCATTGTCTTTACTCTGATGCCTTTGCAAATATGTTACATCTTCTGCTTTTTTGTAAGATATGAATTTCTGAGAATCAATTTTCAAATCAGACCTTTGAAATAGATGGGAAATTTTAGGACTCTGGAAAATGACTGGGTTTATAGAGATACTGGAGGATAATGGGGATAAACAGGAATTGATCATGGTACTGAATGAACTGAGAACAATTATAGTTTTTGTGACTTTGTTGAAAATATTACTTTTTTTGTTTTCATTTGTTTTCTCAGAGCAATTGGATAAATTGTAGCAATATTGAAGCATTTATATTTTTCTGCCTACTTGATCCCTCCAGAATTTGGAAGTTCTTAATAAGTGAGTATTATTATTTTTTGGCAATATGTTTATTTGCATGTATCCAATAGGAATCTGATTTTTGTCCAGTGTCCAATTGTGGTTTTATTAACCAAGACTTTGACTAGAATGCCATTTCTGAGAGACACATGCCTAGACACTGGATGTCAGCAGAAAAAGTTTCAAGGAATAAAGATGGACTTTGAAAGCTAATAGAAGTCCTTTGGAAAAATGCCCTGGTGCCTTGCTTCTTTCCATGGTTCATAGCAGTCTTTCCAGGTAAGGAGTGAAGGTTGCTTTCTTGGTAGATGGCCAGTAAGAACCTCAAGACATTTTGGGGACCTTGAGAATGGGAGAAACTCAACTAAATCTGCAGATACTGAAGGAAAAGCCTGGTGGTAACTGTGTGGCTAGTCTTCCCTGCTCTGAGAGGCTAATTAAATTTCAGTGTACAAATTCCTTGTAACATTCCAGCAAAGCAAATCTTAGAAAGCCCATATGATCAATTGCTATTTCTCTTGTACTCATACAAATAACCAGGTAGAACTAAAAATGGACTTAATACAGTAAATGAAGTGGTCTTGATTTGGCTGTTTAACAAGAAGGAAGGTAATTTTAGGGAAGAAAAAATGTGAAAATTAGGCTATAGTTCAGTTAATTGTCTGTAAAATTTTATTTTTCACCTATAAACTAGACTGCATCCTGGATTTCTCTAGTTTTCTGAAATATTTTGTCCACAACCCTTTAGCTTCCATGGAAATGGAAGAAAAAAATGACTGGGGAATTATAACAGTAGAGAATTATAATAGTGGAAAATTGTAACCCACCTCAAAATTATTTTGACATAGTTTCTGTAAGTGCTGACTCTGACTAATATTTAGCTAGTACAGAAATAGCATGTTTGAATAAGAATCATAGTAACTAACTTCAAGAGATACAGACTCCGACCTTCAGGCATCCCAGTTTCATGAGATTTGCTGACCTTAGACCATGGAGCCAGGATGATGTAAAGTCAGGATGCCTTGTGAATCCAGGATGAGTAAACCAATTTGATGCACACTGGACCATCACTTGCCTTATCAGAATAGACTGTGCTAGTCTGCTCATAGAGAACTTTTCCACCCTCTTCCTTGATCTCTTTGTTCTGTTCCCCTCTCATTCTACATCAAAACCTCTGCCTCCACTGAGATGTGAAGGCGGGCTTTGAGATGTGACTACCCCTCTTTGCAGGAGATGAGCTTTGTGATGTGAGTCCCCTATCTTCCAGATGGCTGGCATCTGAATAAAACACTTTCCTTTACATCAGCCTCCTGAATATTGGCTTTTGTAGTGGCAGGCAGCCAGACCTGGGTTTGGGTACATTCTGACCTTCAGAGCTGTTATATATTTGTGTTGTGTGTGTTTTCTTTTTAAGTGAGCAAGATTGTGCCAATTTGTTACAGAAGCAATAGGAAATGAATACAGGGAGTTATGCTGTTTCTGGTCCTGGACTTTCATTCTTCATCTAGTGTCACACTCCTTCCCTCCCTCCAACCTTCTTCCACTCTCTCATGGCTCCTTCTTTATACCCTGCTCAGCAGGAGTCCCTTCTTTCCCTGAGGACAAGGAGTTTGGAGCTCTTCCCTGGTTATAGCCTATTCCTTTCTTCTTAGTGAGTCGTGGAATAGCACTGTCCACTTGCCATATACTATGAGCTATAGATGTAAATTTTTATTTTGTTCTTTTTATTGTATTTTCCATTACCATTTATCCCCCTATAACTTTTTCACCTCCATCCACCCCCTCCCCATACATAATTTTAAATATTGTAGTAGCCACATTGAAAATGTAAAAAGAAGCAGATACAATTAATTTTAAGAATGAGATTTGCCCTGACTAGGTGGGTACATTGGTTGGAGTGTCATTCCATGAACAAAAAGGTTGTGGGATTGATATTCAGTCAGGGCATGTACTTAGGTTGTGGGTGCAATCCTTGGTCAGGTTGCATATGGGAGGCAACCAATCAATGTTTCTCTCTCTCTCCCTTCTTCTCTCTCTCTAAAATCAATAAACATATCAGGTGATGATATTTTTAAAAAGAACAAGATTTAACATAATATATATATACAAAATATTTTAATATATAATCAATATAAAATTGCTAAATGATTACTTTTAGCAATTGATTACTTTTTTCTTACTAAGTTTTTGAAATTCTGTATGCCCTTTACACATATAACTCCTGTGAAATCATTAGTTGTAATAGGTCTATCCAGGTTTTCTGAATCTTCCTGATTCAGTTTTGGAAAATTGTATGTTTCTAGAAATTTATGCATTTTGCCTGGGTTGTCCAATTGGTTGACATATAGTTGTTCATAGTCTTTTCTTAGAATCCTTTGTATTTTTGTGGTGTCACTTGTTTCCTCTCCTCTTTCATTTCTGATTTCATTTATTTGGGTCCACTCTCTTTTAATCTTGATGAGTTTGGTTAAAGTTAAAGGTTTGTTTATCTTGTTTATCTTCTCAATGAACCAGCTCTTGGTTTCATTAATCTTTTGTATTGATTTATTAGTTTCTATGTTATTTATTTCCACTCTAATCTTTATTATTTCCTTTCTTCTACTTACTCTGGGCTTTGTTTGCTATTCCTTTTCTAGTTCATTTATGTGTAGGATTAGATTGTTTATTGAGATTTTTCTTCCTCCTTGAGTTAGGCCTGGAATGCTGTGAACTTCCCTCTCAGAACTGCTTTTGCTGTGTTCCATAGTTTGGATTATTGTGTGTTCATTTTTATTTGTTTCCAGGTAATTTTTAAAAAATATATATTTTATTAATTATGCCATTACAGTTTTTATATTTCCCCCTTCATTCCTCTCCACCCTACACACCCCCTCCCTCACCATCCTCCCTTTAGTTTATGACCACGTGTCTCAAGTTCTTTAGATTCTATATTTCCCATATTATTCTTGCCCCTATCTATTTTCTACCTACCATCTATGCTACTTATTTCCTCTACCTTCTCCCCCCTACTCTTTCTCCCACTCTGCTGTTGCTAACCCTCCATGTGATCTTCATTTCTATGGTTCTGCTCCTGATCTAGCTGTCCTCTTAATTTGCCTTTGTTTTAGGTGTGGTTGTTAATAACTGTGAGTTTGCTGTCCTTTCACTGTTCATATTTTTTATCTTCTTTTTCTTAGGTAAGTCCCTTTAACATTTCATTTAATAAGAGCGTAGTGATGATGAACTCCTTGAATTTGGTCTTATCTGAGAAGCACTTTATCTGCCCTTCCATTCTAAATGAAAGCTTTGCTGGATAGAGCAATCTTGGTTGTAGGTCTTTGGATTTCATGACTTGAAATACTTCTTTCCAGCCCCTTCTTGCCTGCAAGGTCTCTTTTGAGAAATCCGCTGACAGTCTGATGGGAACTCCTTTGTAGGTGCTGTCCCCTTATCTCTTGCTGCTTCTAGGATTCTCTGCTTCATTTTAATTTTGTCTAATGTAATGATGATGTGCCTTGGTGTGTTCCTTCTTGGGTCCAACTTCTTTGGGACTCTCTGAGCTTCCTGGATTTCCTGGAAGTCTATTTCCTTTGCCAGATTGGGGGAGTTCTCCTTTATTATTTGTTCAAATAAGTTTTCCATTCGTGGCTGTTCCTCTTCCCCTTCTAGTACCCCTATAATTCAGATGTTGGAATGTTTAAAGATATCTTGAAGGTTCCTAAGCTTTTCCTCCTTTTTTTGAATTCTTGTTTCTTCATCCTTTTCTGTTTGGTCATTTTTTTCTTCCTTCTGGTTCACTCCTTTGATTTGAGTCCCAGTTTCCTTTCCATTAATATTGGTTCCCTGTGCATTTCCATTCATTTCAATTAGTTTAGCCTTCATATGTTCCTCTAAATTGTGACTAAAATCAACCAGTTCTGTGAGGATCCTGATCACCAGTGTTTTGAACAGTGCATCTGAAAGTTTGGCCATTTCTTCATTGCTTAGATTTATTGGCTCTGGGGCTCTGAGTTGTTCTTGAGCCATGTTTTGATCTGTTCGTGCCTGTTAGGTGTGAGGAGCGGAGCCTTAGTTGTTCACCAGGGCGGGGCCACCCAGGTTGCTGTTTTGTGATGCTGTATGTGGGGGTGGGGTCAGAGAGGGACATGGCGGTCCCCTCTGCCACTTCCTGCCACTGGGGCCTGCACGGTCCATCTCACTGCTCACTCCTTCACTGGTTTATCTGCATGGGAATGTGTGACCGTGATCAGCTCTTAGTGGGTCCACTGCCTTGCACCCTCAGTGGGTCCACCCGCTTCTTCACACCTGGGATCCGCCCATGGCTGCTGCGCCCCTGGGTCACGTGCTCCAGTCGGTCCAGTGGATCTTTCCTGCCCGACCCCACTCTGCTGCTGGCTCTGCCCCTCTTACTGGTTTGGCTGAAGGGTTCGTTGTTGTCAGACTTCTGTGTAGTTCAATTTTCTGTGGTTTGGCTGCGTTTTTGTTGCTAAAACTTTGTTGTTTTTAAACTTGGTTGTCTGAGAAGGTGCAGTGCTTCCACCTATGCCTCCATCTTGGCAGAAGTCCCCTGTTTCCAGGTAACTTTTGATTCTTCCCTGATATCATTGTTAGCCCGTTCATTGTTTAATAATGTTATTTAGCCTGCATATATTTGAACGTCTGTCAGGGTTTTTAATTGTAATTAATTTCTGGATTATACCACTGTGGTCAGGGAAGATGCTTGATAGGATTTCAATCTTCTTGAATTTATTGACTTCTTTTGTGTCCTAATATGTAGTCTATCTCTGAGAATGTTCCATGTGCATTTGGTGCACATATTCTGCCGCTGTAGGATGAATGTATGTAAATATCAATTAAATCTGTTTGAACCAATGAGTCATTTAAAGTAGCTGTTGCCTTATTCAATTTTTTTTTTGTTTGGAAGATCTATTTATTGATGTCAATGGGGTAATAAAACCCCCTTCTGTGACTGTATTCTTGTC